>NW_026692287.1:0-33014 GCF_021218885.2 Marmota monax | reverse complement strand
AACTCTAAACTCTAACTCTAAACTCTAACCCTCACCCTAACCCTAACCATAACTCTAAACCTAACCCTAACCCTAGGCTTAAACTAAACACTAAACCTAGCCCTAATCCTAGCCCTAATTTAGCCCTATATCTAACCCTAACCCTAACCCTAGCCCTAAGACTAACTATCACCCTAGCCCTTTCCCTAATTCTAACTCTATCCCTTTCCATAACCCTAAACCTAGCCATAACCCTTGCCATATCCTTAGTTCTAGCCCTAACCCTAGATCTAACCCTAATTCCAAATTTAACCCTAATGCTAAGCCTAAGCCTAACACTAATACTAGTGCTAACCCTAACCCTAGGACTAAAACAAAAGCAAGTATGAGCCATAACCCTAAATCTTAACTTAAACCAAATCCTAACACAACAATTAGACCTAGCACTAGTCCTAATTAGAGTCCTAACCCTAACCTTAAAATAACCGTGACCCTGACTCATATCCTAACACTCACCCTAGCTCTAAACACCGCCCTCACCTTAAACTGAACCCTAATAGTAACCCTAGCCCTAATTCGAGTCCTAACTCTAACCCTAAAACTAAGCCTGACCCTGAGTCCTATCTTAACATGAACCCTAGCTATAAATATCACCCTAAACTTAAACCTAATTCCAACACTAAACCTAAAACATACCCTAACACTAAAACTAACCCTAATGGTAACATTAGTTCTTACATTAGCCATTGCCCTAACACTATCCCTAACCCTAACACAAGACCTAGGCCTAATAATGAGGCCCAAACCTATCTTTATCCCTAACTCTAACCATAACCATAGCCCTAACCCTAGCTCTAAATCAATCCCTTACCTAAGCAAAACCCTAAAACTAAGGGTAAACCTAGACCTATCCCTAATCCTTAGGCTAACCAAAACACTAACCCTATTAATAGCCCTTACCCTTGCCCTCATTCTAGATCTAACCCTATCCAAAACCCTAACACTTACCCTGACCCTTTTACTGACACTACCACTAATCCTAGGTCTAATCCTAACCCTAACCCTAACACAAAATATACCATAATCCTATCCCTAGACCTAATCCTGAACCTAACTCTCTGCCTAGCCCAAACCATAGCTCAGAACCTAATCCTTACACTAAACATAACCCTAACCTAACCCTAGTTCTAACTCTCACCCTAATCCTAATTCAAGACCTAATCCTAACCATAACCCTAGCCCTAACCTTAAGTCTAACTGTATCATTACCTTAAACATAACCCTTACCCTAATGATAACCCTAGGCCTAACCCTAAACATATCACTATCCCCAAAATTATCAATTACCCTAAACCTACCCTGAACCCTAGACCTAATCCAATCATTACCCTAACCCTAACCCTAATGCTAATTCAAGCCCTAAACCTAAACTCAAACCTAAACCATACCCTAACCCTGACACTGACCCTAATAATTCCCCTAGCTCTAAACCTCACTCTTACTGTATACCTAACCCTTACACTAGACCTAGCCATAACCTAACCCTAAAACTATCCTTATCTTTAACCCAGGACCTGATATTAGTCCTAGATCTGGTCCTAGCCATAACTCTAACAGAAAACCTGGCCCATAACTAAGCACTAAACCTAGCCTTAATCCTAAACTGAACCATAACCCTAGGCCTAATCCTAATTCTAACCCTCACCCTAGCCCTAAAGCTAGCTATAACCCCACCCATTCACCTAAACTTAACCTTAACACCAATGCTAACCCTAAATCTAGCCCAACCCCTTGGTCTAACCCCAACACTAACCCTAGCATTAATACTAGCACTAATTTAGCCCTAAACCTACCACTAACCCTAGCCCTAATCCTAGCCCTAATTTAGCTCTAAACCTACCACTAACCCTTAGTCCTAACCCTAGATCTAACCCTAACTCTAAATCTAACCCTAACTCTAAGCCTAAACCTCAACCTAACACTAGCCCTAACCCTGATGCTAATCCACAATCTAGCCGTAACCATAGACCTAGCCCTAATACAAAACCAACCTATATTCCTAACCCTTAACTTAAACCAAACCCTAACCGTACACCTAGTACTAACTTTAGCCATAATTTGAATTCTAAACCTAACCCTAAAACTAACCCTGACTCTGACAGTGACCCTAACAATAACCCTTGCTCTAAACATCACCCTAACTGTAAACCTAACCATAACAGTAGACATAGCCCTAACCCTAACCCTAACCCTAAAACTAGCAATAATTGCAACACTAGTTCATACATTATCCATAGCCCTAACCCTAGCCCTAACCAAACCCCAAACCAAGCCCTAATTCGAGCCTTTACCCTAGCTTTAACCCTAACCTTAAACCTAACCCTAACCCAGAACCAGCCCTAAACCTTACCCTAACACTAGCCAGAATTCTAACCATTACACTATCCCTATCACTAGCTCTAACCCTATCCATTACCCTAACAATAACCATAACTCTAATGGTAACCCTAGGCCTAACCCTATACTCATCCATAACCCTAACCTATTTCATTAACCTAAACCTAACCTGAACCCTAACCCTAACCCTAATGCTAATTCGAGCCCTAACCCTAAACCTTAACCTAACCCAAACCCTAACTCTGCCCCTTCCCATGATAATATACCTAGCTCTAACCTTGACCCTACCCCTAAACCTAACCTTTATACTAGATTTGCCCTAGTCATAATTCTAGCCCTAAACTTAACACAAAACAAACCCAGAACCCTAACCCTAAACCTAGCCCTAATCCTATCCATAACCCTAGCCCTAAATTTAGCTCTAACCCTATCAATTACCATAAACATAACCCTAATTATAATGCTAATCCTAGACCTAAATCTAACCCTATCCCTAACTGTAACCCTATCCATTATGCTAAATCTAAGCTCAACCCTTAAGCACACCCTATAATTACCCTAACCCAAAACCTATGCTAATTTGAGCCCTAACCCTAAACGCTAACCTAAACAAAACCCTAAACCTGAACCTGACCCTAATAATACCCCTAGCTCTAAACTTGATCCTTCCCCTAAACCTAACACTTACACTAAACATAGCCATAAACCTAACCGTAAAACTATCCCTAACCATAACCCTAGATCTGACATTTGCCCTAACACTAATCCTAGCCCTAACCCTAACACAAACCCTAGCCCTCATCCTAGCCCTAAACCTAGCCTTAATCATAACTCTAATGAAACCTTAGCCCTAACCCTCATCCTAACCTTCACCCTATCCCTATCCCTAGCTCTAACCCCATCGCTTACACTAAACCTAACCGTAAGCCTAAAACTAACCCTAGGCCTAAACATAACCATAAACCTAGCCCTATTCCTAGCCCTAATTAAGCCCTATACCTAACCAAACACTAAGCTTAGCCATAAGACTAACTCTCACTCTCAGCCTAGCCCTATTCCTAGTTCTAACCCTATCCCTTACCATAACCCTAATCCTAGCCATAAACCAAGACCTAACAGTAGCCCTATCCATAGCACTAGACCTAACCCTAGATTTAATCCTAAATCAAAATCTAACTTTAACCCTAAGCCTAAACCTAAACCTAACACTAGCCCTAAACCTAATGTTAAACCTAAAACTAGCCCTAACCATAGCCCTAGCCCTAAAACAAAACCGAGCTGTAGCCCTAACTTTAAAACTTAACCTAAATCAAAACCTAACCCTACACCTAGCCCTAACCCTAGCCCTAATTCGAGTCCAAACCCTAACCCTAAAACTACTCTGAGCTTGAATTTGACCCTAACACTAACCCTAGCTCTAAATACCACCCTAATGTTATACCTAATCCTACCACTAGACCTAGTCCTAGCCCTAATCCTATAACTAGCCCAAATCGAAAACCTAGTCCATACATTGGCCATAACTCTAAACCTAGCCCTAACTCTAACCAAAACCTAGCCTTAATGCAAGACCTAACCCTAGCTTTAACCCTAAACTTAAACCTAACACTATCCTTAACCTTAACCCTAAACATAGCCCTAACCCTAACTCTAATCCTATCCCTTATCCTAAGGTAACTCTAACCCTAATGCTAATCCTAGGCCTAACCCTAATCCTTAGCCTAACCCAAACCCCAACCCTATTACTAGTGCTAACCCTAGCCGTAATTCTAGCTCTAACCATAACTCAAACATGACAATTATTCTGACCCTAATGGTAACTGTAGGTCTAAATCTGACCCTAACCCTATACTGAACCCTAAAACTAGCACTAGAAATAAACCTATTCCTAAACCTAACCCTAACACTAGCTCTAGACCTAAACCTAATCCTAAATCTAGCCATATCTCTAGCCCTAGACCTAAACAAAATCCTAGCCCTAGCCCTAATGATAAACCTTAACCTAACACAAACACTAACCCTACACCTAGACCTAACTCTAGTGATAATTCTGGGTTGAATCCTAACCCTAACTATAACCTGAACACTGGGCATGACCCAAACACTAACCCTAGTTCTAAACATCACGCTAATGCTAACACTAACCCCAACACTTTACCTAGCCATAACACTTACCCACAAAGTAGCCCTAATCATAACCCTGGTTCATATATTAGTTGTAGGCCTAACACTAGTCCCAACCTAACCCCAAACCTGGCCCTAATCTGAGCGCTAACCCTATTTTTAACCCTAACCCTAAAACTAGCACTAATCCATAACCTAACCCTAGCTCTAATCCTAACTCTTACCTTATCCATTACCTTAAGCTAAACCCTAAACCTAATGCTAACCCCAGTGCTAACACTAATCCAGAGCCTAACCAAAACCCTAACCCCATTACTAGTCCTAACTCTAACCTTCGTTCTAGCTCTAACCCTAACCCAAACCCAAACCCTAACCCTGACACTTATTCTGACCCTAAAACAAACCGTAGGTCTAAACCTGACCCTAACCCGAAACTGAACACTAATCCTATACTTAAACGTAAGCGGGTAATCCTATACTTAAACCTAAACCTAACACTAGCCCTAGACCTAAACCTAATCCTAAATGTAACCATATCTCTAGCCCTAGACCTGAACAACAACCTAGCCCTAGCCCTAACAATAACCCTTAACCTAACCCAAACACTAACCCTACCCCTAGACCTAACCCTAGTCCTAATTCTGGCACTAAAACCAAAACTAACTCTAACCTGAACACTGGCACTGACCCTAACATAATCCTAACTCCAAAGCTCACCCTAACCCAAAACCTAATCCTAACACTAGACCTAGCCATAACCTTAACCCTAAAACTAGCCCTAACCCTAACCCTAGCTCTTACATTACCCATGGCCCTAACCCTAGGCCTAAACTAACACAAAACCTAGCCCTAATCCTAGGCCTGAACATAGCCCTAAGTGTAACCCTAAACCTAGCCCTAGCCCTAACCCTAACTCTAAGCCTTACTTTAGACCTAACCCTAGCTCAAAGTCTAACATTTACCCTTAACATAACCCTAGCCCTATCCCAAACCCTAACCTAACACTAGCACTAATCCTAACCTTAACCATAGCCCTAACCATATCTCTAATTATATCCACTACCCTAACCCTAGCCCTAACCCTAGTTCTAATTCTATCCATTACCCTAACCATAATCCTAACCCTAATGCTAACCCTAGGCTTAACCCTAACCCTATCACATTCCTAAACCTATCCATTACCCTAAAACTAACCTGAACCCTAATCCCAAGCCCATTCATTACCCTAACCCTAACTCTAACCCTAATGCTAATTTGAGCCCTAAACCTAAACCTTAACTTAAACCACACCTTAAGCCATACACTGAATCTAATAATACACATAGCTGTAAACTTGACCCTTACCCTAAATCTAACCCTTACACTAGACCTAACTATAAACATAACCCGAAACCTATCCCTAACTGTAACCCTAGACCTGACATTAGCCCTAGCCCTAATCCTAGCCCTAACCCTATTATGAACACTAGCTCTCATCCTAGCTCAAAACCTAGCCTAAATCATAACCTAACCTTCTAACCCTTTCCCTAGCCCTAAACCTAGTTATAACCCCATTGCTTCCCCTAAACCAAACCCAAACCCTAACCCTAACACTAACCCTAGTCCTAACCTAAACCATAGGACTAACTCTAACACTAACCCTAGCCCTAATCCTAAACCTAACCCTAACCCTAGCTTTAAGACTAATTATAACTCTCGCCCTATCCCTAGCCCTAATTCTAAACCTATCATTTACCGTAAACTTATTCCTAGCCCTAAGCCCTAACCTTACACCTTGCCCTAACCCTAGATCTAAACCTAACTCTAAATCTAACCCTAATTCTACCCCTAAACCTAACCCTAACACTAGCCCTAACCCTAAAGTTAATCCTAAAACTAGCCCTAACCATAGGTTTAGCCCTAAAACAAATCTGATCCATAACACTAACCCTAAACTTTTACCTCAACCAAACTCTAACCTTACATCTAGCCCTAAGCCTAGCCCTAATCCGAGTCCTAATCTTAGCCCTAAAACTACGCCTGAACCTGTCTCTGACATTAACACTAACCCTACCTCTAAACATCAGCCTAAACTTAAACCTTAACTTAACACTAGACCTAGTCCTAATCCTAATTTAATCATAACCCTAGATCATACATTAGTTGTAACCTTAAACCTAATGCTAACCAAAACTTAGCCCAAATCTGAGACCCAAACCTAGCTTTCACCCTAACCCTAACCCTAACACTAGCCCTAACCCTAACCCAAATCCTAGCTCTAACCCTTGCTCTATCCTTAACCTTTACTCTAGCCAAACCCCAACCCTAATGCTAACCCTAGTCCTAAAACTAATCCTTAGTCTAACCCAAACCCTAACCATATTACTAGTCCTAAACTTAGCCCTCATTTTTGTTATAACCACAACCCAAATCCTAACCCTAACCCTGACCCTTATTCTGACCCTGAACCTAAACCAAATCCTAACACTAGCCCTACCCATAACCCTATATCTAAACCTAACCCTAACACTAGCCCTAGATTAAACCTAATCTTAAATCTAGCCATATCTTTAAGAAGACCTAAAAAAAAAAAAAACCTAGCCCTAGCTTTAATGATAACCCTTAACCTAAGCCAAACACTAACCTTACCTCTAGACCTAACCAATCCTAATTATGGCTCTAGCCCTAACCATAACCCTAATCCAAACACAGAACATGACAGTAACACTAACCCTAGCTATAAAACTGACCCTAACAGAAATCTAAACCTAAACCTAACACTAGATGTTAAACATAACCCTTACATTACCATAGCACTAAAACTAGCTCTAAACCTACCACAAAACCTAACCCTAATCATAGGCCTAAATCTAGCCCAAAGCGTAACCCTAACCCTAACCTAACCTTTCCTAAGCCTAACCTTCACGTTAACCCCAACCCTCGCCTTAGACCTAACCCTAGATAAAACCCAAAACTGAACCCTAAACATAACCCTAGCCCTATCCCTAAACCTAATCCTAATCCCAGCCCTAATCATAATGTTAACACTAATCCTATCTCTAAAATTATCCATTACCTGAAACCAAAACTTAAACCTAATGATAACCGTAGATCTAATTCTAATGTAATCCTAATCCTAGACCTAACCCTAAACCTAACCCTCATCATAGCCTTAACCCTAGATAAAACCCTAACCCTTACTCTAACACTAACCCTAAACCTAAAACTACCCCTAATCCTAACCCGACATCTAACCCTATCCATTAACCTAACTCTAAAAATAACCTTAGCCCAACCCTAACACTAACCGTAGCCTTAACCAAAAATCTAACCCTAGACATAATTCTAAACCTAACCCTCACCCTAGCTCTAACCCTAGCTCAAAACCTAACCTGTAACCTAAACCTAACCCAAACCCTAACCCTAGCCCTAAGCCCTAACCATAACCCTAAATCTAGCCCTAATCCTATCCAAAACCTTAGCCCTAACACTACCTCTAATGCTATTCATTAACCTAACAATAACCCTAACCCAAATAATAATCCTAGACCTAACCCTAACCCTATCACTAACCCTAACCCAACCAATTACCCCAATTTAACCTGAATCCTAAACCTAAACCTATCCATTAACCTAACCCTAATTCTAACCCTAAAGCTAATTTTAGCCCTAACCCTAATAATTAACCTAACACAAACCCGAAACCTGACCCTGACCCTAAAAATACACCTTACCCTAATCCTAACATTAGACTTAGCCATGAACCTAACCATATAACTATTTCTAGCCGTAACCCCAAACCTGACATTATCCCTATCCCTAAAACTTTCCCTAACCCTAACACAAACCCTAGCCCTTATCCTAACTACAAATCTAGCCTTAATCCTAGCACAAACCTAACCCTAGGCCTAAACCTAATTCTAATCATCGCCCTAGCCCTAAACCTAGCTATAACCCCATCCCTTCTCCTAAACCTAACCCTAAACCTAATCCTAAACATAGCACTAATCCTAGGCCTAACCCAAACACCAATCCTAGACATATTCCTAGCCCTAATTTAGCATTAAACTTAACCCTAACCTTAAGACGAACTCTATCGCCCAGGCTCTATACCTAGTTCTAATCCTGGCAATAAAACTAGCTCTAAACCTAACACAAAACCTAACCCTAATCATAACACTATACCTAACCTTAGCCCTAACTAGCCATAGCCCTAACCCTAGAATTAACCATAACTCTAAGTGTACCCCTAAACCTAAACTCACCCTATCACTAGTAATAACACTAACATTAATCGTAAAATGACATTTAACTTTAGCCTTAGCCCTAAAACATAATGAGCCATAGCACTAACCCTAACCCTTAACCTAAACCAAATCCTAACCCTACATCTAGCCCTAAGCCTACCTCAAATTCGAGTCCTATCCCCAACCCTAAAACTAACCCTGACCCTGACTCTGAACCTGAGTAACCCTAGCTCAAAACATCACCCTGAACTTAACCTAAACTTAAAACTAGACTTAGCCCTAAATGTAACCCTAAAATTAGCCTGAATCATAACCCTAGTTCTTACATTATCTGTATCCCTAACACTAACCCCAATTTAACCCAAAATCTAGCCCTAATGTGAGCCCCAACCATAGCTTTATAAACCTAAATATAAACCTAACAATAAACCTAAACCAAGTCCTAACCCTTACCCTGAACCTAACCCTAAATTTAATCCTTGCACTAACCCTAAACCTAACACTAACCCTAACACTAACACTAACCATAACCCTAGACCTAACCCTAGTTCTAACCCTATCCATTACACTAACACTAACCCTAACCCTAATCCTAACCCTAATGCTAACCCTCGGCCTAACCCTAACACATTTGCTAACTCTAACCTATCCTTACCCTAAACATAACCTTAACCCTAAACCTAACCAAACACTAAACCTAGACGTAATACTAACCCTAAAACTAGTCCTAAGTGTAACCCTAGTTCTTACATTAGCCGTAGCCCTAAAGCTAACACCAAACCTAGCCTAGCCCTAAACCACGCTCTAACCCTAGCTTTAACCCTAACCCTAAACCTAACCCTAGCCATAACCCTAACCCTAACCCTAGCCAAAACACTAGCTCTAACCCTATCCCTTACCCTAAGCCAAACTATAACCCTAAAGCTACCCTTGTCCTAAACCTAGTTCTTAGCCTAACCAGAAACCAAACTATATTACTAGTCCTAACCCTAATCCTCAATGTAGCTCTACCACTATCCCATATCCTAACCATAACCCTGACTCTTATTCTTACCCTAACACTAATCATAGGTGTAAACCTGACCCTAACCCTAAACCAACCCCTAACATTGGTACTACCTGTAACCCTATAACTAATCCTTACCCTAACACTGGACCTAAGCCTACACTTAATTATTTATCTACTTATAACTCTAGGCCTAGCCCTAATCAAAAACTTAGTCCTAGCCTAAATAATAACCCTTAACCTAACACAAACACTAACCCTACCCCTAGACCAAACCGTAGTCCTAATGCTGGCCCTAACAATAAACCTAACCCTAAACCGAACACTGACCCTTACCCTAACAAAAACCCTAGCTCTAAACCTTATCCTAACAAAAAACATAACCCTAACACTAGACCTAGCCATATCACTAACCCTGAAACTAGCCATCACCATAGGCCAAAACCTACCTCTAACTCTATCTATTACCCTAACCCTAACCCTAACACTAATGCTAACCCTAGCCCTAACCCTCACACTGACTCTAACCCTAATCCTCATCCTAGTCCAAACACTAGCTGAATCCCTAACCCTTAAACTTAACCTAACCCTAACACTAACCCATGGCCTAAACCTAAACCTAACCATAACCCTAGCCCTAATCCTAACCTTAACCCTATCCCTACCCTAGCTCTAAGCCTACATATTACCATAACTCTAACCCTAACATTAATGATAACCCTAGCCCTAACCCTAGCTCTAACCCTACCCATTGTCCTAACCCTAACCCTAACCCTGATGATAACCCTAGCCCTAACCCCAGCTCTAACCCTACCCATTGCCCTATCCCTAACCCTAACCCTGATGATAACCCTAGCCCTTACCCTAAATCTACCCTAACCCTAACCCTAGACATAACCGTAAACCTAACTCTTGCCATAGAACTAACCCTTGCTCAAACCCTAACCATTACCCTAAACCTAACCCTAAGCCTATCCCTAATCCTGACCTTAAGCCAAAACCTAACCCTAACCCTAACACGAAATCAAACCCTATCCAATACTCTAAACCTAATGATAACCCTAGCACTAACCTTAACACTAACCTTGACCCTAACTGTATCTATAACCTAGACCTAACCCTAAACCTAACCCTTACCCTAGCACTAACCCTAGCTCAAACTCTAAACCATATCCTAAACTTGAACCTAAACCTAACCCTTGGCCTAATCCTAACTCTAGCCCTAATACAAACCATAACCCTAGCCCTAATCCTATCCATTATTCTAAGCACAATTATAACCCTAAGGCTAACCCTAGGCCTAACCCTAACCCTTTTGCTAACTCTAACCCTATCAATTACCCTACACCTAACATGAACCCTTAACCCAAACCTATCATTACCTAACTAAACCCTAATGCTAATTCAAGCTCTAAACCTAACCCCTAACCGAAACCAAACCCGAAACCAAATTCTAACCCTAATAACACTCCTAGCTCTAAACCTGACCCTTATCCTAAACCAAACCCTTACACTAGACCTAGCCATAAATCTAACCCTCATTCTATCCCTAACGTAAGCCTAGACCTGACACTAGCCCTAGCCCTAATTCTTGCCATAACCCTAAAACAAACCCTAGCCCTCATCCTAGCCCTAAACCTAGCCTTATTACTAAACCAAATCATAACCCTATCCATAACTGAAATTCTAACCTTCAACCTAGCCCTAAAACTAGCTCTAACCCCATCCCTTCCCCTAAACGTAACTCTATCCCTAAACCTAAACCTAAGCCTAAAACTAGGCCTAACCCTAACAAAAACGCTAGACCTAATCCTAGCCCTAATTTAGCCCTAAACCTAACCTAAACCTAGCCCTAAGACTAACTCTAACTCTCGCCCTAGTCCTATTTTTATCTCTAACACTATCCATTACCATAATCCTATCACTTGCCTTTACATTAGCCCTAACCCTAGCTCTGGCCCTAATCCTATATGTAACCCTAACTCTAAATATAACCTAACCCTAAGCTAAACCTCTCACTAACACAAGCCAGAACACTAATGCTAATCCTAAAACTGGCCATAACCTAGCCCTACAAAACAACCGAGCCATAGCCCTAGCCTTAACCTTTAACATGAACCCAAACCTAAGCCTACATCTAGCCCTAAACCTAGCTCTAATTCGAGTCCTATCCCTAACTCTAAAACAAACCCTGACTCTGAATCTGATCCTTACACTAACCCTAGCTCTAAACATCACTCAAAACCTAAACCTAAACCTAACCCTAGACCTAGCACTAACCCTAACCCTAAAACTAGTTCTAATCGTAACCCTAGTTCTTACATTAGCTATAGCCCTAAACCTAGCCCTAACCTAACCCAAAACATATACCTAATCGAATTGCTAACACTCCTTTGAACCATAATCAAACCCCTAATTATAGCCCTAACCCTTACTCGAAACCTAATCCTAACCCTAACTCTTCCATAACCCAAAACCTAACCCTAGCCTTAATCCTAACCATAAACCTAGCCCTAACCCCAGTTGTAACCCTATCCATTACCCTAATCCTCATCCTAACCCTAATGCTAACCCTAGGATAACCCTAAACTTATTCCTAACCCTAAACCTATACATTACCCTAAACCTAACCTGAACCCTAAACCTAACCATATCCATAAACCTAATCTTAACCTTAATAATCTTACCCTAAAACTATCTCTAACCATAACCCTAGACCTGAAATTAGCCCTAGCCCTAATGAAGCACTAACCCTAACAAAAACTCTAGCCCCAATCCTAGCCCTAATCTTAGCCTTAATTCTAAACCTAACCCTAACCATAGACCTAACCCTAATTTTAATCCTCGCCCTAGTTCTAAAGCTAGCTATAACATCATATCTAACCATAACCATAACCACAACCTAGCCATAAACCTAGGCTCAGCCTTAATACTAACCCTACGTCTAATCCTAGCCCTAATTAAGCTCTAATTCTAACCCTAAATCTAACCCTAACACTAAGACTAACTCTAACTCTCGCCCTAGCCCTATCCCTATTTCTAACCCTATCACTTATGATAACTCAAACCCTAGCCCTAACCCTAGCCCTAACCTTCACTGTAGCCCTAAACCTAGATCTAACTCTAACTTTAAATCTAACCCTAACCCTAAGCCTAAACTACACCCTAACACTACCACTAACCCTAATGCTAATTTGAAACCTAGCCCTAACGCTAGTCCTAGCCCTCAAACAAAACTGAGCCATAGCACTGACCCTAACCCTTAACCTAAACCAAACCCTAAAACTAAACCTAGCCCTAAACCTAGCCCTAATTCGAGTCCTAACCCTAACCCTAACCTGATTCTGACCTTAACTCTAACCCTAGCTCTACACATCACCCTATCCCTAAACTTTATCCTAACACTAGACCTCGCCCTAAACCTAACCCTAAAACAAGCCCCAATCGTAATGTCAGTTCTTAAATTAGCCATAGCCCTAAACCTAAAACAAAACCTAGCCCTAATCCAAGGCCTAACCCTGGCCCCAACCCTAACCCTATCCATAGTCCTAATCCTGGGTCTAACCCTATTTCTTACACTTAGTCAAACCCTCACCCTATTGCTACCCTAGTCGTAACCCTAATTCTATGCCTTTCCCAAACCCTAACTCTATTACTAGTGCTAACCCTAGCCCTCATTCTAGCTCTAAACTTAACCCAAACCCTAACTCAAACGCTGACCCTAACACTAAACCTAGGTTTAAACCTGACCCTAAACCTCATCAGAAATCTAACACTAGCCCTACCAGTAACCCTAACCCTAAACCTAACACTAACACTAGCCCTAGACCTAAACCTAATCCTAAATATAGCCATAACCCTAGCCTTAGCCCTAACAATAACCCTTAACCTAAACCAAATACTAACTCTACCCCTAGACCTAACCCTAGTCCTCATTCTGGACCTAACCCTAAACCTAATCCTAATCTAAACCCTGACACTTACCCTAACAAAACCCCTAGCTCTAAATCTTATCCTAACCCAAAAACTAACCCTAACACTAGACAAACTCTAAATCTATCCATAACCATAACTCTAGCTCTTACATTACCCATATACCTAACACTAGCCCTAAACCTCACACAAAACCTAGCCCTAATTGCAGCCCTAAACCTAACCCTAAGCATAACTCTAACACTAAACCTAGCCCTAACCCTAGCTCAAACCCTAAAACGTACCCTAAACATAACCCTAGCCCAAACCCTAAACCTCAGCCTAACTCTAGCCCTAATCCTAACTGTAACCATAGCCCAAACCCAAGCTCTAACTCTATCCATTACACTAACCATAACCCTAAAACTAATGCTAACCCTAGCCCTAGACCTAACCCTAACCCTACCCAGCCCAGACTGTAACCATAACCCTTGCCTTAGCCATAAACCTGGCTCATTCCCTAACCCTTACACTTAACCTAAACCTAACACTAACCCAAGGCCTAACCCTAAACCTAACCCCAGCCCTAATCCTGACCTTAACCCTAGGCTAACCATACCTCGAACCATACCCATTACCCTAACCCTAAACTTAACCCCAATGATAATACTAGACCTAAAGCTAAACCTACCCTAACCCTAAACATAAAACTAACTCTAGAACTAACAGTGAACCTAACTCTAGTCCTAAATCTAAGCTAGCTCAAACCCTAACCCTAATCCTAAAACTAAACCTAAGGCTAACCTATACCTAACCCTATCTTTAACCTGACATCTAAACCTATTATCCTAACCCTATTGATAATTCTATCCCTAACCGTAAAACTAACCATGAGCATAACACTAGACCAAACCCTAAATTAACCTTAGCCATAGCAAAAATCCTAGCTCATACCCCATACTGTACCCTAAACCTAATCCTAAGTGTAACCCTCGCCCTAACCCTGACCATAACCCTAACTCTAGCCCTAATCTTAACCATCACCCTAGCCCTAACCCTAGGTCTAACATTATAAATTACCCTAACAATAACCATAACCCTAATGCTAACCCTAGGCCTAACCCTAAACCTATCACAAACCCTAACCATATCCATTACTTTAAACCTAACCTGAACCCTAAACCTATCACTATCCATTACCCTAACCCTAATTCTAACCTTAATGCTAATTTGAGTCTTAACCCTAAACCTTAACCTAACCCAAACCCGAAGCCTGACCCTGACCCTAATAATACCCCAGCTCTTAATCTGACCCTTTTCCCTAAACATAACATTTTAATTTGACCTAGCCTTAAACCTAACCCTAAAAATATCACTAACTATAAACCTAGACCCAAATTAGTCCTAGCTCTAATTCTTGCCCTAAACCTAACACAAAACAAAGCCCTAATCCTAGCCTTAAATCTAGCCTTAATCCTAAACTTAACCATAACCCTAGCCCTAAACCTAAAGCTAATCATAAAACTATCCCTAACCCTAACCATATCTCTAAAACAAAACTGAGCAACAGGCCTAACACTAACCTTAACTTAAACTGAACCCTAGCACTACACCTAGATCTAACCCTAGCCCTAATTTGAGTCCTAATCATAACCTTAAAACTAACCCTGACCTGACTGATATCCTAACACTAACCCTAGCTATAAATATCACCATAATATTAAACCTAACCCTAACACTTGACCTACCCCTACCTCTAACCCTAATTGTAACCCTAGTTCTTATATTAGCTGTTGCCCTAACCCTAGCCTTAAACCTCACACAAAACTAGCCCGAATCTGAGCTCTAAACCTAGCTTTAACCCTAACCAAAAACCTAACCCTAGCCCTAACCCTATGCCTTACCCAGAGCAAAACCTTAACCTTAATGGTAACCCTAGATTTATCCCTAATCCTTAGGCTAACCAAATCCTAACCCTATTAATAGTCCTAACACTAGATCTCATTCTAGCTCTAATGCTATCCCAAACCCTAACCCTAACCCTGATCCTTATTCTGACCATAACATAAACCCTAGGTCTAAACCTGACCCTAACCCTAAACCAAACCCTAACAATAGGGCTACTTGTAACCTAATACCTAAACCTAACCCTACCACTAGCTCTAGACCTAAACCTAATCCTAAATCTAGCCTGAACTTTAGCTCTAGAACTAAACATAATCCTAAATCCTAGCCCTAACAAAAACCTTTACCTAACCCAAACACTAACTCTACACTAGACCTTAACCTAGTCCTAATTCTGGCTTTAACCCTAACTTTAACTCTAACCCAAACACTGACCCTGGCTTTAACACTAAACCTACCTCTAAACCTGAAACTAACCAAAACCTAAACCTAATTCTAGACCCAGCCATAACCCTAACACTAAAACTAGCCTTAATCATAACCCTAAATCTTACATTACCATAGCCCTATCCCTAGGTCTAAACCTAACACTAAACATAGAGCTAATTTTAGCCTAAACCTAGCCCTAAGCATAACTCTAAACCTAACATTAGCCCTATACCTAACCCTAGCCTTTGCCTTAGTCCTAAGATAGCTCAAAGCCTAACTCTTACCCTAAACATAAACCTAGACCTGTCCCTAACTCTCACCCTAACACTAGCCCAAATCCTAAACTTAACCTAGTCCTAAACCTAGCTCTAAACCTACCCATTACCCTAACCCTAAACATAACCTTATTGATAATTCTGGCCCAAAACCTAATGTTAACCCTAACCCTAACTGGAAAACTAACCATAGACATAACCCTAAAATTAACACTCAGCATAGCCCTAACTCTAGATCAAACCATAAACCTAACCATAAACCTAAACATAGCCATAGCTCTAATCCTAACCCTATCACTATTTCTAACTCTAAAGCAAAATCTAAACCTAACCTAACCCTATCCGTTACCTTAACCCTAACCCTATTAATGATAACCCTAGCCCTAACTCTAACCCTAACTCTAAACCTACCATAATCCTATCCCTAGTCCTAACCCTAAACCTAGCCCTAACCCTAGCTCAAAACCTACCTTTATGCTAAACATAACCCTAAACCTAACCTTAACCCTAGTTCTAACACTAACTCTAACCCTAACTCAAGGCATATTCCTAACCATAACTCTAGTTCTAACCTAAGCTTTAAACCTATCAATTACCCTAACCATCACTCTTACTCTAATGCTAACCCTAAGCCTAACCCTAGCCCTATCACTAAAGCTAACTGTATCAATTACCCTAAACCAAACCTGAACCTTAAAACAAACCCTAAATATACCCTAACCCTAATGCTAATGCTAATTTGAGCCATAAACATAAATCCTTACCTAAGCCAAATACTAATCCTAATAATTTCCTGAGCTCTAAACCTGACCCTTACCCTAAACCTAACCCTTACACTAGATGTAGCCATAAGCCTAACTGTAAAACTATCTTTACCCATAACCCTAGATCTGATATTAGCCCTAGCACTAATCCTAGCCCTGAATCTAAAACAAACACGAGCCTCATACTAGCCCTAATCCTAGCCTTAATTATAACCCTAACCTGAACTGTAACTTTAATGCTAACTCTAATACTCATCCTACATCTAAACCTAGATATAGCACCATTCTTTATCCTAAACTTAAACCTAACCCTATCCCTATCTTGAGGCCTAAGCTGAACACTAACCCTAGCCCTAATTCTAGCCTTAATTTAACCCTATCCCAAACCCTAACTCTAATTTTAGCCCTATCACTAACTTTAACTCTCACACTAGCCCTATTCCTAGTGCTAACCCTATCTCTTACCATAACTCTAACCATGGCTCTAACCCTTGCCCTATCCTTAATCCTAGCCCAATCCTTGATCTAAACCTAACTATAAATGTAACCCTAACCCTAACACTAACAGTAGCCCTAACCCTAATACTAATTGTAAAAATAGCCCTAACCCTAGGACTAAAACAAAACCGAGCAATAGACCTAAACCTAAACCTTAACTTAAACCCTAAAATACTACCAGAACTAATCCTAGCCCTAATTGAGTCCTAACCAGAACCTTAAAACTAACCCTGACCCTGACTCATATCCTAACACTCACCCTAGCTCTAAATACCACACTAACCTTAAACCGAAACCTAACAGTAAACCTTGCCCTAATTTGAGTCCTAACTCAAACCCTAAAACTAACCCTGACCCTGACTTCTATCCTAAAAATAACTCTAGCTCTAAATATCACCCTAACCTTAAATCTAACACTAACACTAGAACTACCCCTAACCCTAACCCTAAAGCTAACCCTAATTGTAACCCTGGTTCTTACATTACCTGTTGCCCTAACCCTAGCCCTAACACTAACACAAAAACTAGCCCTAATTGGAGCCCTAAACCTAGCTTTAAACCTAAACCTAACCCTACCCCTACCGCTAACATTAGCTCTATCCCTATCCCTAACAATAAGCAAAACCCTAACACTAATGGTAACCCTAGACCTATCCCTAATCCTCAGCCTAATCAAAACTCTCACCATATTAATAGTTCTAACACAATATGTAGAGCGAATTCTAGGCCTAAATCTAGCCCTAAGCATAAACCCAACCCTAACCCTAGCCCTAACCCTAACCCTAAACCTAACCCTAGCCTTAGTCTTAAACCTTACTCAAAGCCTAACCCTTACCATAAATATAAACTTAGACCTATACTTTACTCTAAACCCTAACCCTAGCCCTAACCCTAAACTTAACCCTATCCCTAAACCTAGCTCTAAAACTACACCTCACCTAACCCTACAACTAACTGTATTGATAACCCTAGCCTTAACCCTAAATGTAACCCTAACCCTAACCAGAAAATTAACAATAGACCTAACCCTAAAATTAACACTCGCCATAGCCCTAACCCTAGCTCAAAACCTAATCCGTACCATAAACCTAATCATAACCATAGCCTTAACATTAACCCTAAAACGAAATCTAACCCTAAACCTAAACCTACATCTAACCGTATCTATTACCCTAACCCTTATCCTAACCCTAATGTAACCCTAGCCCTAACCTTAACCCTAATCCTAAATCTACCATAATCTTGTCCCTAGACCTAAGGCTGAACCTAATCCGTGACCTAACCCTAGCACTAAAACTAGCTCAAAACTTAGCCCTTACCCTAAACATAACCCTAGCCCAAACCCTAACCCCACTCCTAGCCCTAATCCTAACAGTAACCATAGCCCAAACTCTAGCTCTAACTCTATCCATTACCCTAAACATAAGCCTAAACCTAAAGCTAACACTAACCCTAACCCTAACCCTAACCTTAACTCTATCTCTAGCCCTGATTCTAACCTGAAGCCTTATCCTAGACCTAACACTTACTCAATCCCTGACCCTTACCCTTAACCTAACCTTAAGAAAATGATAAGCCTAACCTAACCCTAACCCTAAACCTAGCCCTAATCCTAAACTTAAAACTAGACTTAACCTTAGCTCTAATCCCACCAATTACCCTAACCCTAATCATTAACATCATGATAACCTTAGCCCTAAACCTAAACCTACTCTAACCCTAACTGTAAACCTAACTCTAGACCTAACCATAAACCTAACCCTTGCCATAGTCCTAACCCTAGCTCAAACTCTAACAATTATTCTAAACTTAACATTAACCCTACTCCTAAACCTAAACCTAACCCTAACCCTAACCCAATATCTAAACCTGTCCATTACCTTAACCCTAATGATAACCCTATTCCTAACCCTAGACCTAATCCTAAAACTAACCATATCCTTAGCAATAACCCTAGCTCAAACCCTAACCCATACCCTAAACCTAACCCTAGCCTTAACCCTAACCCTAACCCTAACTCTAGTCCTAATCTTAAACATAACCCTAGCCCTAAGCCTAGCTCTAACCCTATCCATTACCCTAATGATAACCATAAACCTAAGGCTAACCCTAGGCCTAACCCTTACCCTATCCATTCCCCTAAACCTAACCTAAGCCCTAAACCTAACCTGAAGCCTAAACTTAACCTTATCCATTACTCTAACCCTAACTCAAACCTAATGCTAATTTGAGCCATAACCCTAAACCTCAACCTAACCCCAAACCAAACCTGACGCTGACTATTACAATACCCCTAGCTCTCAACTTGAACCTCACCATAAACCTAACTCTGACACTAGACCTAGCCATAAATCTTACCCTAAAACTATCCCTAACCATAACCCTAGACCTGATATTAGACCTAGCCCTAATATTATCCATAACTCTAACACAAATGCTAGCCCTCATCCTAGCCCTATGCCTAAAACTATTCTAATCCTAACTGTAAACTTAACCCTTGTCCTAACTCTAAACCTACACTAACCCTAACTGTAAACCTAACCCTAGACCCAACCGTAAACCTAACCCTTGCCGTAGTCCTAATCCTAGCTCAAATCCTAAGAGTTACGCTAAACCTAACACTAACCCTATCCCTAAACCTAAATCTAACCCTATCCATTTAGGCTTAACCCTAAACCTATTGCTAACACTAACCTTATTCTTACCTAAACCTAACCTGAACACTAAACATAACCCTATCAATTACTCTAACCCTAACCCTAACTCTATTGCTAATTCGAGCCCTAAAACTAAACCAAAACTTAACCCAAACTCTGAACAAGACACTGACTCTAATAACACACCTGGCTCTAAACCTGACCCTTACCCTAAACATAACCCTTAAATTAGACCTAGCCATAAAACACTAACAGTATCTCTAACCGTATCCATAGACCTGACATTAACATTCTACCTAATTCTTGCCTTAAACCTAACACAAACAGAGCCCTCATCCTAGCCCTAAACCTAGCCTTAACCCTAACCTGAACCATAACCCTAGCCTCAACCCTAATTTCAACCTTCACCCTAATTCTGAACCTAGGTATAACCACATCTTTTCTCCTATCCCTAACTGTAATACTATCACTAACACTAAACCTAGCCCTAACTCTAGGCCTAATCCTAACACTAAACATAGCTCTAATCCTAGTCCTAATTTATTGCTAACTGTAACCCTAACTCTAACCTTAGCCCTAAGACTAACCCTAACTCTAGCCCTAGACCTATTTCTGGTACCAACCTTATCTATTGCCTAACCCTAACAATAGCTCTAAACTTAGTCCTAAACCTAGCCATAGTCCTAAACCTAGAACTAACCCTAACTCTAAATCTAACCCTAACTCTAAACCTATACCTCACCCTAACACTAGCCCTAACCCTAATTCTAATTTGAAAACTAACCCTAACCCTAGCCATAGCCCACAAACAAAACTGAGCTATAGCCCTAATCCTAACCCTTAACCTAAACCAAATCTTAATGCTACACCTAGTCCTAAAGCTATCCCTACAACTAATACTGACCCTGACTCTGACCCTAAAACTAACCCTATCTCTAAACATCACCCTAATCTTAACCCTAACTGCAACAGTAGACCTAGCCCTAATCCAAACCCTAAAACTATCTCTAACTGTAAAACTAGTTCTTACATTAGCCAGAGCCCTAAACACAACACAAAACCTAGCGCTAATATGAGCCTCAACTCCAGCTTTAACCCTAACCCTAACCCTAAACCTAACACTAACCCAAACCCTAGCTCTAAACATATTCCTTACCCTAAGCCAAACTCTCACCCTAATGCTACCCTAGTTCTAACCCTAACCCTTGGCTTACCCCAAACCCTAACTCAATTACTAGTCCTAACCCTAGCCCTAATTCTGTCTCTAAACCTAACCCGAAGCCTAAGCCTAACCCTTCCCTTATTCTGATGCTAACACTAACCCTAGGTCAAAGCCTGACCTTAACACTAAACCGAACCATAACACTAGCCCTACCAGTAAATCTATACCTGAAACTAACCATAACACTAGCACTAGACCTAAACTTAATCCTAAATATAGCCATAACTCTAGCCCTAGTCCTAAACAAAAACCTAGCCCTAAAACAACAGTTAACCTAAAGCAAAGACTAACCCTAGCCCTAGGTTTAAATCTAGTTCTAATACTGACCCTAACCAAAAACCAATGCTAGCCCAAACAATGATGCTTACGCTGACACAAACCCTAGCTCTAAACCTTATCCTATCCCCAAACTTAAACCTAACACTAGACATATCTACAACCCTAACACAAAAAACTAGCCATAACCATAACCCTAGCTCTTACAATATCCATAGCCACAACAGTAGCCATAAGTCTCACACAAAACCTAGCCCTAATACAAGCCCTAAACCCAGACCTAAGCATAACCTTAACATTAACCCTAGGAAAAACCCTAAACTTAATGCTTGCCCTAGATCTAACCCTAGCTCAAACTTTAACCCTTACTCTAAACATAACCCTAGCTCTAACCCTAACTCTAACCCTATCCCTCATCCTATGAAAACATAGCCCAAATCCTAGCTCTAACTTTATGCATTACCTTAAACATAACCTTAAACCTAATGCTAAACCTAACCCTAACCCTAACCCTAACCCTAACTGTAGCCCTGATTCTAACCATAACCCTTGTCCTAGCCTTAACCCTAGCTCAAACCCTAACACTTACCCTAAACCTAACCCTAACACTAGCCCTAGAGTAACCCAAACCCTAGCCCTAATCCTAACCTTAACCTAAGCCCTAACACTAGCACTAAACCTATTCATTACTTTAAATATAAGCCTAAACCAAATACTAATCCTAGGCCTAACCCGAACCCTATCCCTAACACTAACCCTATACATTACTCTAAAGCTAACCTGAACTGTAAACCTAACTCTATCCATTACTCTAACCCTAACCCTAACCCTAATGCTAATTTGAGCCCTAACCTTAAACCTTAACCCAAACTAATCCGTAACCCACACTCTGACCATAATAATAACCTAGCTCTATATCTGACCCCTTTGCTAAACCTAATCCTTACACTCGACCTAGCCATAAACCTATCCATAACTATCCCTAACCATAACCATAGACCTTACATTATCCCTAGCCCTTATCCTAGCCCTAACCATAACACAAACCCTAGCTCTCATCCTAGCCCTAAACCTAGACTTAATCCTAAATGAAACCCTCACCCTAGCCCTATCGCTAAATATAACCCTCACCCTAGCACTGAACCTAGCTCTATAACCCCATCCCTTCCCCTAAAACTAACCCTAACCTTAGCCCTAACCATACGCCTAACCCTAACACTAATCATAGCGCTAATCCTAACCCTATTTGAACCCTAATCTTAACCCTAACCCTAACCCTAGCCCTAAGACTAACTCTAACTCACACCCTAGCCCTATTTCTATTTATAATTCTATTCGTTACTGTAACCCTCACAATCGCCCTAACCTTATCCCTAACCCTAGCCGTAGCCCTAACCCTAGATCTAACCATAACTCTAAATCTAACCCTAATCTAAAGCCTAAACCTCATTCTACAACTAGTTCTAATACCACTGCTAATCCTAAAACTAGCCATAACCCAAGGCCTAGCCCTAAAACAAAACCGAGCCATTGCTCTAACCCTAAACCTTAACCTAAACCAAACCCTAACCCATAACTAGCCATAACCCAAGCTCTAATTCGAGTCCTAGGCCTATTTATAAACTAACACTCACCCTGACTCATATCAAAACACAAACCTTAGCTCTAAATATCACCGTAACCCTAAAACTAATGCTAACACTAGACCCTGCTGTATCCCTAACCCTAAAACTAACCCTAATCATAACCCTATTATTACATTGGCCTTAGCCAAAACCTAGCCCTAACTCTAACACAAAAATAGCCTAATACAAGCCCTAATACTAAACTGAAACCCTAATTCTAAAACTAGCCCTAAATCTAACCCTAATCCTAGCCCTAACCCTAGCTCTAATCCTATCCATTACCCTAAGCCAAACACTCTTCATAATGCTAACTCTAGTCCTAATCCTAATCCTTAGCCAACCCCCCAAAATAACCCTATCACTAGTCCTAACACTAGCCCTCATTCTAGATCTAACCCTAACCAAAACCTCATCCTAACCTTCACCCTTATTCTGACCCTAATACTAATTATAGGTTTAAATTTGACCCTAAACTGAAACCTGAAACTATCCCTACTTATACTTAAACCTAACCCTTACACTGGCCCTAGACCTAAACCTAATCCTAAATCTAGCTATTACTCTAGCCCTTGACCTAAACAAAAACATAGTCCTAGCCCTAACAAAAACCCTTAACCTAAACCAAACACTAACCCTACGACTTGATCTAACCCTTGTCCTGTTTTTGCTTTCTCCCTAACCCTAACTTTAACCTGAACACTGGCCCTGACACTAGCATTAAACCTAGCCTTAAACCTGACCCTAACCCCAAACCTAAACCTAACACTAGACCTATCGTTAAGCCTAATCCTATAACTAGCTCTAATCAGAACCCTAGAACTTACATTACACATAGCACTAACCCTAGGCCTAAATCTAACACAAAACTTAAAGAACCCTAACCCTAATTGAGGCCTAAACCTACCCTAAGCATAACTCTCATCCTAACCCTAACCTCAGTCCTAACCCTAACCCTAACACTCACCTTAGTCCTAACCCTAGCTCAAATACTAAACCTTAGCCCAAACTTGATCATAGCACTATTCCTAACCATAACCCAAACATAGCCCTATTCCTAACCTTAACCCTAAACCTAACACTAGCTCTAACTATAGGCATTAGTCTAACTCTAACCTTAACCCTAAGGATAACCCTATCCCTAACCATAATTGAAACCCTAACCCTTAACCTAAACCTTGCCATAGCCTTAACCCTAACTCATACCCTAAATTTTACCTTAAAACCAACAGTAAACCTAGCCCTAAGACTAAACTTAAACCTAAACCTAACCTTGCATTCAAGCTAACCTTACATCTAACCCAATCTATTACCGTAAACCTAATGCTAACCCTAATGAAAACCCTAGCCCTAACCCTAAACCTAACCCTGACCATAACACTAAACCTAACCTTCTTCCTAGACCTAACCCTAGCACAAAACCTAACCTTTACCCTAAAATGAACCCTAACCCTACCCTAAGCTAGGGTTACTAGTCCTAACTCAAAACCTAACCTAACTCTAGCCCTATTCCTAACCTAACCCTAACCCTAACCATAGCCCTAAACCTATATATTATCCTTATGATAACCCTAATCCTAATACTAACCCTAGGCATAACCCTAACCTTTTTGATAACCCTAAAGCTCTCCATTGCCCTAAACCTTCCCTGAAACCTAAACCTAACACAATCAATTACCCTAACCCTAACCCTAACCCTAATGCTCATTTGATCCCTATCCCTAAACCTTTACCTAAAACACACCCTAACACTGATCCTGACCCTAAAATACACCTACCTCTAAGCCTGACCCTTACTCTAAGCCTAAAATTTACAATAGACCTAGACATAAACCTGACCCTAAATCTACCCCAAACTGTAACACTAGACCTGACATAAGCCCTAGACCTAACCCTAGGCCTCATCCTAGCCCTAAATTTAGACTTAATCATAACCCTAACCCAAACCCTAGCCCTAACCCAAATTCTAACCATCACCATACCTAAAACTGACCCTAACCCTAGACCAAACCCTAACACTAGCCCTAGATGTAAAGCAAATCCTAAATCTAGCCTTAACTTTACCCCTAGACCTAAACATAAACTTAGCCCTAGCCCTAATAATAATCCTTAACCTAACTCAAACACTAACCTTACCCTAGACATAAACATAGTCCTAACTCTGGCTGTATCCCTAACACTAACTCTAACCCAAACACATGACCCTGTCTTTAGAGTAAACCTGTCTCTAAATCTGACACTACCCAAAAATCTAAACCTAACACTAGACCTAGATATAACCCTAACCCTACAACTAGCCCTCAAAATAACCCTAGCTCTTACATTACCCATAGCCCTAACCCTAGCCCTAACCCTAACCTAACTCTTGCCTTAGTCCTAATCCTAGCTCAAAGCCTAAACATTATTCTAAACATAAACCTACACCTATACCTCAATCTAACCCTAACACTAGCCCTAATCCTAACATTAACCATAGCCTTAAACCTAGCTTTAAACCTACCGATTACTCTAAACCTAAACCTAACCTTATTGATCCTTATTGGAAAACTAACACTAGACCTAACCTTATATCTCACACTTGCCATAGACCTAACCCTATCTCAAACCCTAACCCTTACTATAAACCTAAACATAACCATAGCCCTAACTCTAAGCCTAAACCTCAATCTAACTTTAAACCCAGCCCTAAATCTACATCTAATCATATACATTACCCTAACCCTAACCCTATCCCTAATGATGTCACCAGCCCTATTCATAACCTTAACCCTCTGAGTACTTATCCCTAGAAGTAACCCTAAACCTATCCCTCACCCTCACCCTAACCCTAGCTCAAAACCTAACCCTTTTGCTAAACATAAACCTAAGCCTAAACCTAGTTTTAACCCTAACCCTAACCCTAATTCATGACCTATTCCTAACCATAAACCTATCCCTAAACTTAGCTCTAAATCCATCCATTATACTAAACATAACCCTTACCCTAATGCGAACCCTAGGCCTAATCTTAACCATATCACTAACCCTAACCCTATCAATTACCCTAAACCTAATGTAAACTGTAAACCCTATCAGTACCTAACCCACACCCTAGTGCTAACTCAAGCCTTAACCATAAAACGTAACCTCAAGCAAACTCTAACAATGACCCTGACCGTAATAAGTCTCCTAGCTCTAAGGCTGAATTTACATTAAACCTAACACTTACACTAGACCCAGCCATAACCCTGATCCTAAAACTATCCCCAACCATAACCTTAGACCTTACATCAGTCATAGCTCTAATCCTAGTCCTAAACCTAACACAAACCCCAGCCCTTATCCTAGCCCTAAACCTAGCCTTAAACCTAACCCTAAACCTAACTTTAGGCCTAACTCAAAAATTAACCCTAGCCCTAATCTTAGCCCTAATTTAGTCCTATTCCTAACCCTAGCCCTAACCCTAGCTCTAAGACTAAATCTAACACCCAACCTAGCCCCATCCCTAGTTCCAACCCTATCCCTTACCGGAACCCTAATCCTAGCCCTATAATTAGCTCTATCCTAACACTAGATCTAATTTTAACTCTAAATCAAAACCTAATCCTAAGCCTAACCCTAACTCTAAATTTACCACTAGCCCTAAAACAAAACTGAGTCATAGCCCTAACCCTAACCCTTAACCTAAACCAAACCTTAACCCTAACCTTAGCTCCAATTCTAGTTTTAAGCTGAAAACTAGAACTAACACTGACCCTGACTCTGACCATAATATTAACCCTAGTCTAAACATCACCCTAACCCTAATCCTAAACCTAACACTAGACCTACCACTAACCCTAACTCTAAATTTAACCCTAATTGTAACCCTGGTACTTACATTAGCTTTACTCCTAACCCTAGCACTAAGTTAACCCCAAACCTAGCCCAAATCCAAGCCCTAACTTGAGTTTTAACCCTAAACCTAATCCTAAACCTAGCCCTAATCAAAATCATAACCCTAGCCCTAACCCTATCTCTAACCCTATCCAATGCCTTAACCATAACCCTAGGCCTAAACTTAACCCTATGCCTAATCCTAAACCTATGCATTATTCTAAACCAAACCTAAAACCTAAACCTCACCCTATAATTACACGAACCATAAAGATAATTCGAGCCCTAACTTTAAACCTTAACCTATCCAAATTTCTAACCCAGAACTTGACTCTAATAATACACCTAGCTCTAAACCTGACCCTAACCCTAAACCTAACCCTTACATTACATGTAGCCATAAACCTAACCTTAAAACTATCTTTAAATATAACCCTAGATATGATATTAGCCCCAGCCCTAATCCTAGCCCTAACACTAAAATAAACCCTAGCCCTCATCCTAACCCCAAACCTAGCCTTAATCATAACCCTAGCCCTAATAATAGCCCTAACCCTAATTCTAACCCTCACCCTATCATAAAACCTAGTTATAATGCCAATCCTTACCCTAAACTTAACCCTAACCCTAACCCTAACACTAGGCCTAAGGTGAACAATAACCCTAGCCCTAATTCTAGACCTAATTTAACCCTATCCCCAACCGTAACCCTAACCCTGGCCCTAAGACTAACTCTAACTCTCAGACTAGCCCTATCTCTACTTCTAACCCTATCCATTACCATAATCCTAAACCTAGCTCTAACCCTAGCCCTAAACCTAGTAATAACCATTACCTAATCTTGATTCCTAGTCCTAACCCTAGATCTAACCCTAACTCTAAATCTAATCCTAACCATAAGCCTAAGCCTAACATTAACACAAGCCCTAGCCCTAACACTAATCATAAAACTAGCCCTAACACTAACCCTTGCAGTAAAACAAAACTGAGCAATAGCCCTTACCCAAAATTTTAACTTAAACGAAATATTAACACTACACCTAGACCTTACCCTAGCCCTAATTCGAGTTCTAATCTTAACCTTGTTACTAACCCTAGTTCTGGCTCATATCCTAACACTCACCCTAGCTCTAAACACCACCCTGACCCTAAAACAAACCTTTACAGTAACCCTAGCTTAATTTGAGTTTGAACCATAACCTTAAAAGTAAACCTGACCCTGACTATTAACCTAACACTAACACAGCTCTAAATTTCACCCTAAACTTAAACCTAATCCTAACACTAGAGTTTTAACCCCTAACCATCACCCTAAAACTAACCCTAAAAACCATAGTTCTTACATTAGTTGTTGCTCTAACCATAGCCTTAATCATAACACAAAAATTAGCCCTAATCCGAGCCGTAAACCTAGCTTTAACCCCAACCCTAGCCCCAATCCTAGCTCTAACCCTATCCCTTACCATATGCCAAACCCTAAACCCAATGCTAATCCTAATTGTAATCCTAATCCTAATCCTTAACCTAACCCAAACTCTAATCCTACTGATAGGGTTAGGATTTGGGTTAGTTAAGGATTAGGATTAGGATTAGTTTAGACCTAATCCTTAAACTAACCCAAACCCTAACCCTAGTCCTCATTCTATTTCTAACCATAAACCCAAACCTAACCCTAACACTAACCCTGACCCTTATTCTGACCCTAACATTAATCATAGGTCTAAACCTGAACCTAACCCTAAACCGAACCCTAACACTAGCCTTGCTGGTAAACTTATACCTAAACGTAACCCTAACACTAGCCCTAGACCTAAAACTAATCCTAATCTATCCATAGCTATATGCCTAGACCTAAAGAAAAACCTAGCCCTAGCCCTAATAAAAACCCTTAGCCTGAAGCCAAAAATTAACCTTTCCCCTAATCTTAACCCTGGTCCTAATACTGGCTTTCACATTAAGCATAACCCTAAACTGAACACTGACCCTGACACCAACAATGACCCTAGATCTAAACATAACCCTAACCCTCAACCTAACCCTAAAACTATACTTAGGTCTAACATTAACCCTAAAACTATCACTATCATAACAAAGTTCTTACATTTGTAATAGCCCTGACCTATTTCAAAACCTAACCCTAACTCAAGCCCTACCCTATCTTTAACCCTAAAGCTAACCATAACCCTAACTTAGCCCTAATCCTAAGCATAACACTAACCCTATCACTAGGTCTAAGCCTATCTATTTCCCTAATTATAACCCTAATGCTTCTGCTAACCCTAGGCTGAACCCTAATCCTATTCTTAACCCTAACCCTACCCATTACCCTACACCTAACCTGAACTCTAAACCTAAAACTATCATTAACGTATACCTAACCATAATGATAACTGGAGCCTTATCCCTAAACCTTAATCTAATAAAAACCCTAACTCTGACCCTGACCATACTTCTAAACCTGACTCTAACAAGAAACCTGACCCTTACAATAGACCTAGCTATAAACCTAACCCTAAAACTCTCCCTAACTGTAACCCTATACCTGACATTAGCTCTAGCTCTAATCCTAGTCCAAATCCTAACACAAACATTAGCCCACATTCTAGCCATATACCTCACCTTAATCATAAACCTATCCCTAACCATAACCCTAAATCTAATCCTCACCCCAGTCCTAAAAGTATCTATAATCCCATCCCTTAATCTAACCCTAACTCTAACACTAACCCTAGCCCTAAATATAGGCCTACCCCTAACACTAACCCTAGTCCTAATCTGAGCCCTAATTTAGCCCTATCCCTAACTCATCCCTAACCCAACTACAAGACTAACTCAAATTCTCACACTAGCCTTATACCTAGTTCTAAACCTATCCCTTACCATTACCCTATACCTAGCACTAAGCTTAGCCCTAATCCTAGCCCTATCCTTACCACTAGCTCAAAGCCTAGATCTAACCCTAACTCTAAATCTAACCCTAAACTTAAGCCTAAACCTCACACTAACACTAGCGCTAATCCTAAAATTAATCCTTAAACTAGCCCTGACTCTACCCCTAGCCCTAGTACAAAACTGAATCATAACCCTAACCCTAGCACTTAACCTAAACAAAACCCTAACCCTACATCTAGCCCTAAACCTATCTCTAATTCTAGCCCTAACCCTAACCTGAAAACTAATCTGGACTCTGACTCTGACCCTAACATTAAACCTAGTTCTAAACATCATCATAACCATAAACTTAACCCTAACAGTAGATTTAGCCCTAATCCTGACCCTATCACTAGCTCTAATCATATCGCTACTTTGTACATTAGCTGTAGCCTTAACCCTAGCCCTAACCTAACCCAAAACCTAGCCTTAATCTGAGTCCTAAACCTATTTTTTTTAAGATGTATTTTTTACATTTCGGTGGACACAACATCTTTATATTATTGGTACGTAGTGCTGAGGATCAAACCCAGTGCCCTGTACATGCCAGACGAGCATGCTACTTCTTGAGCCACATCCCCAGCTGCTAAACTTAGCTTAACCCTAAACGTAAATCTAACCATAACCCAAACAAAAGCCCTAATCCTATACATAACCCTACCCCCAATCTTAAGTCTAACCCTATAGATTACCCTAATAATAACTCTTATGCTAACCCTAGGACTAACCCTAACCCTATCCATTACACTAAACCACACCTAAACCCTAAACCTAAACCATTCATTACCTTAAACCTAAACCCTAATGATAATTCAAGCCCTAAACCTAAACCCTAACTTAACTCAAACCCTCACCTTGATCCTTACCCTAATAATAACCCTTGCTCTAAAACTGACCCTTAATATAAACCTAACCCCTACACTGGACCAAGCCATAAACCTAACACTAAATCTATCCCTAACTGTAACCCTAGACCTGACATTAGCCCTAACCCTAATACTAGCACTAACTCTAACACAAACATTTGCCCTCATCCTAGCACTAAACCTAGCTTTAATCCCTAAACCTAAACCCTAGACGTAACCCTAGTACTAACCCTTGCCCTAGCCCTCAGCCTAGCTATAACCCAATACTTTACCCTAAACGTAATCCTAATTCTAACCCTAACCCAAGGCCTAAACATAATACTAACACTAGCCCTAATTTAGTCCTATCAATAACCCTAACCCTAACCCTAGCCCTAAGACTATCTCTAACTCTCATACTAACCCTATCACTAGTTCTAACCCTATACCTTACCGTATTCCTAAACCTAACCCAAGCCCTAGTCCTCACCCTTGCCCTATCCTTAGCCCTAGCTCTAACCATAGATCAAAACCTAACTCTAAATCTAACCCTAACCCTAACCTAAACCTAACCCGAAGCCTAAACCTAACTTTATAAATGCATTTATATTTAGACTCTGTGTCTACAGATGTTAGCTTCAATTATTATTTAGAATATAGTCATTAGTTTCATAAAAGGCATACCATTTCTGGTGGTATACAGAGAAGTGAGGGTCAGGGGTAGGATACTATGTTAAGGGGAAAAGGAATGAGGGTGTGTGATTAATCTAACATTGCAACTTTGAAGGAGAACTCTAATGACTAGACAAGGGAAATTTATGGAAGAAGGCATAAATTCAAACTCCTTATCTGTATTCATATAATTACCCTATGTATAAATAGTAAAAGTTAGGAGGCTGAATGTGGGATAGAGGGAGAAAGAAAAAAGAAGAAAAAATAACAAGTAAATAGAGGGAGAAAGAAAATAAGAGCAGATAAAGAGGTGGTGAGGTGGGGCCTATGTAATTCCTCTATATTATACTATTCTAGTGATTCAGTTCTTAAAGTCCAATTTCATGGAAAGTCCTTGGTTTCACATATGTTGATGTTGTGAGGACCAGAGGGGAAGAGTAGAGAAGAATGGATAAGAAGAGCAAGAAAAGTAAGGAAAAAAGTCTCTCAGAACTCTGTTTTCTTTTCTTGCAGTAGTCGAAGTTGTCTTCCTAGCTTGAGTCTCTGTGCTCAGGGTGGTGGAGGTAGCCAGGGTGAGAGTGCTTGAGCTTCTTCATGGAGCCTCCCTACTCTTAGTCTCTGAATTGGAAACCAGGTGCCTGTATAGTTGCTGTTCTGCATTGATAGTTACACCCCCCAAGAGCTTGTGAGAAAAATCTTGAGTTATCACAGCTGGAGGTAGGGGAGTTGGAAACCACATACCTGATAAGCTGCAGAACCCTGCTGGTAGCCACACCCACTGATAGATGGTGAGGAAGGTTTTGCAAGATGGATTCCATCTATTACCCATGTATGGTGTTTGGTGAAGTGGGTGGTTCTGGAGTGACCTAGTGCTGTGTCCAGAGCTCGTTCTGGTGATTCTCAAGCAAAGTCTCTGTGTTCTGTGCTGCCTTCTGTCTGCGCACTGAGTGCCCATGCGGCTGAGATTGCTATCTGCACCCAGAGAAACTGCACAGCCAAGCCTTCCATCTGAGCTGAGAGCACCCATGGGGCCCTAGTTTTCTTCAAATTTCTATGATACTGGGCAGAGTTAATCTTTTACTTAGCCTTACTATGCTCCACAGGTTTGGGACTTCTCGGTTCAATAGGTTCACTGTCAGGAACAGTTTGTATTTTAAGGTTTCCCTTCATTATGGCTTACTGATGTGAATGAAAATTGAGCTGGAAATCAAACAGGGTTGGCAGGAGGTGCTTGAGACTTCACACAATAACTTCTCAGTGGGCACTCTCTGGTTTCTTTCTTTTGAAGGTAGGCCAAAAATGAAGCATGCAAAAGAAACTGTATCCGAGAGCCCTTAAGGAGGAAACAGAGAAACATGTATGTACTGAAATAAGAATACCAACAATTTGATCAGATTTCTTTGATACTGCACAGTATTC